>NC_134363.1:20159319-20179319 GCF_048569485.1 Anomaloglossus baeobatrachus | reverse complement strand
ATAGATAGATAGAGGGATGGATAGATAGAGGGATAGATAGATAGATAGTTATAGATAGATAGATAGAGGGGATAGATAGATAGATAGATAGATAGATAGAGGGATAGATAGATAGATAAATAGATAGATAGAGGGATATATAGATAGATAGATAGATAGAGGGATATATAGATAGATAGATAGATAGATAGATAGATAGATAAATAGATAGATAGAGGGATATATAGATAGATAGATAGATAGACCCCGCCCACCATTCCTAGGAGTAAGCAGCATTGAAGATGAGCTCCTGAGTTTTTCATCATTTATACCTTGTAATGAGCAAACAGTAAGACAAAACCTTGAAATATTGGACTCTGTGGAACAGGAAAGTGAGCTGGACTGAGCTGGACTAAAGATTTTTATGAAAAAAGAGGAAATAGAGGATTTAAAGGACATAAGAAAAAACCTGTTGAAGGACAGATCACATACAACAGGAGGACTCCAAACTGACATCTGACACCCAGAGATCTGCACATCCAAAGGTAGGACCATCCTCCATCCATACCACAACCTACAGACAGTGCTGTAATTACATCTCTGATAAATAAGGATTATTATAAAAATGGAAAATATAAATGTAGAACAAGTAACTGGGCAGAGAGCAGAGCTGGAGACACGGGACACCAGGGGGTCACACACTCTGGAAATCACATATGTGAGGCAAATCCCGGGATATGAAGATGAATTATGACTTCCAGTCATAATCGCTCATCACTCCCTGGCAGTGCCCCCCTCCCTTCTTGTTCTCAATGTCCAGCATCTGTGAAGGTGTTACACCTCCATGGCCATCTCCTGTGATATGGAGATGAGATGATGTGGGAACAATGGACACAGGATGACTCCCTGCCGTGACCCTGTGGTAGGAGCTGCTATCTCATTAGCAAGCTTGGAAGTATCCAGACAGAACGACTCCAGTAAAAAATGGTTCATATCTCGCAAGCCATATTTCCGATAAATATGGCAACCATAAAAATGGTGTCTCCGCATGCGGACGATGCTGGCACACCCTTTTTTATGGGAGCGGGAGCTTGGGAAATACCCCAGGCGTGATATCAGCCAATGTGGAACTAGTAGACAAGTCACGAGTCCTCTCATTCTGTAGCTAAATTCATAGCTGTCACAATGAGAGCGTTGGCGTCCGCCTACGACGCTCCCAGGCCAAGTTATGGCCATATTCCATGTTGTGGATTTTGTCCATAACTCCAGCCAGGGGTGGAGCAGTGCTCCCTCTGAGGTCACTAAGGTAGGAGGGGACCTGGATTTGCCCAGGTTGATAACCCTACTTCGGCCATTTTCCAGTGTTCTTCTGCTCGGGGGCCTGGTTGGGAAAGACCTGTGAGGGAGTTCCTAGAAACCTGGTCTACAGCGCCCCCCTGTGGCCAGACGCACAAGGTAACTGATTGAATTGCATACCTGTTTGTAAACCATGCTTTATCTGTAACTGTACTCTGACATATGTATATTCTGTAGATTCCCTATTGTATATATTGTAGTTTCTAGTGTGCTTTAGGCTGATTAAATTATATAATTAATCTTGGGCTGTTCTGTTATCTCGATCTTGAATCCCACGTCTGTGTGTTCGGCTAATAGTTACCGTGAAGCGGTTGGTGGCAGCGAGTTGTGCCAAGGATTATTGTGGGGAGGCCAGTGAGATTCGGGGAGGTTTTATATATTCCGCCCGCGGAGGTCGGGGGAATATATACCCTACTCTCACCGGGGACCCTTCAATAATCGGCATAAGTAGTATAGCGGCCTCCTTGCTTATTGTCGGGCAATTCCATAATTGGCCTGACTATAAGAGGGGCGCTAGAGAGCGCGTCACGTGCTCTGTCTGTCGGTCGGGAGGTATAAAGGAGGGGTGACCCCCCCACTTGTTACCCCCCGATTGTGACGTACTGGTAGCCAGCGCGGGGGATTTCTGAGTGACCCCCCCGGTGGTTTGTGACATATTGGTGGCAGCAGTGGGATTCAAGATCGAGATAACAGAACAGCCCAAGATTAATTATATAATTTAATCAGCCTAAAGCACACTAGAAACTAGAAACATATTGGTGGCAAGCGGTGGGATCGAGATAATAGTGTGTGTGAGTGTGAGACCCATACTCCCAGACACTAAAGACTGCCTGCAGCAGCTGTGGCTGCTGGGGTCTTCAGACTAGCTCAACACTAGAGTGTCAGAGTGCAGATACTGTAAGGTGTGTGGAGGCATCAGGTGTCAGTTCTGTGTCAGTGACCAAAAGTCTGCAAGAATGGCTGATGGCACCAGGAGCAGAGCTAGGCAACTGGCCAATGCTAAAGCAGGAGCCGAAGAGAGGGAGGACGGTGCTGTGGACAGTAATGAGGAGGTTGCCCACGAGTCCTCCAGGAGCTCGACGCCAGAAAACAGCTCTGCAGAGGACATTGCACAACCTGGCACTGCTGGACAAGATGAGGAGCAGCTCACCCAAGGGTCCTCAACGAGCCAGATGCCAGCCCTCCGCTCTGCAATGGACAGTGAATCACCAGGCTCCGCGGCGGGCCGCAGATCACCACGTGCCATTCCACCGAGCCTGGGAGGCTCGGATAGCCTTCTTCAAATGGCTATGGCCCTTCTCCAGGCTGGAGACCGGGATACCTACGAGATACTCATGGCCGAGCGTGAGCGACAGGCAGCGCGTGACGCTGAGGCTGCGGAGCGGCAAGCAGTGCGTGAGGCTGTGGAGCGGCAAGCAGCACGTGAAGAGCGCCAGGCAGAGCGTGACTACCAGCTGCAGCTAGCTCAGCTCCGGCCCTCATCAGCCACACGTGACCTTCAAGACACCAAACTTCCAAAGGTCCGTGTTGAGGACTTCCCAGTGCTGGAGAAGGATGGAGACTTGGACTCTTTCTTGACTGCTTTTGAACGGACTTGCCTGCAGCACCATCTGGACAAGGACCAGTGGGCCAAATACCTGACCCCCCGTTTAAGGGGTAAGGCCCTGGATATCCTTGGGGACTTGCCTGCTGAGGCAGATCAGGGCTACGACACCATCAAGCGGGCCCTGATCCAACAGTACAACCTCACTCCAGAGTCCTACCGCAAGAAGTTCCGGAGCCTACAGAAGGGACCAAAGGACTCCTGGGCTGACCACCGGCGGGCACTTGCCCGAGCTGCCGACCACTGGACCCAAGGCCTGCAGCTTTCCACCGGACCGGAGATCCTGGACTTGTTCATCACGGAGCAACTCTTGTGGAACTGCCCTGAGGATCTCCGCCAGTTCATCCGAGACCAGAAGCCAAAGGGGTCCACGGCTACAGCTGCCCTTGCCGATGACTACACCAACAACCGGGCCCCTGAGGCCAGGAGAGCGGCCACCAGCAGCACCTGGAGAGGGGGTAAGATGAATTCTGCGACTGCCCCACCTGCCCCTAGACTGCAGGGGGTGTCCCCCTCAACTCCCCTCTCCAGGCCCGTGGCAGAACCAAGACGGTGCCACCAGTGCAACCTACCTGGACACTTCAAGGCCATGTGCCCTCAGCGTCCCAAGGCCCCGGCTCCGTCCCCGTCCCAAGGGCCGCCCAAGGTGTATTGTGTGGTTGGGGGTGGTGGTAGGTCCCTGGACAGCTTCCAACCTGTCACCGTCGGCCGGTCTGTGACCATAGGACTGCGAGACAGCGCCTCGGAGGTGACTCTGGTGCGGCCTGAGATGGTGTCCCCCCAAGACTTGATCCCTGGAAAAACCCTCGCTGTCTCCGGGATTGGAGGCATTGACCCGGCGCTGCCTGTTGCTGACATTTATGTGGACTGGGGCGCAGGGTGAGGGGTGAGGGAGGTGGGGGTAACTGATCGGATCCCCGCAAACGTGCTACTTGGGACAGATTTGGGGCAGATAACCTCCCAGTTTGGGCCCCCACCAAGGGCTGAACCTTCAGCCAGTACGGACATGACTCCTGACAATGTTAATGTGTTATCTATGAATGATGTGAGAGAGGGGGGAGTGAACTCTGATATTTCTGCTTGCATAGACACCATAGACACACACACAGCTGCAGCTGTGACAGGGGAGGGGGTCAGAGAAAGGTGTGACAATGCCTCTACAAGTAATCAGCCTGTGAGCTGGGATCTGCTGCCCTCTGCAGGGATAAGCAGAGAGCAGGGTGCTGCAGGGGGAGGACCAGTGTGTGGGGTGGGGGCTACCACAGCAAATGTGGGGTCCCCAGAGATTTCACAGCGGGGTTCTGTTGCTGCAGGAGGGGAACAGGCAGGTGAGATTGGGGCCGGTCCAGGAGCGGAAGTGCTCCCAGGTAAGATCTCGGTGCATGGTTCCCCCACAACCGGGGTGTCAGGAAGCCAGGTAGGTCTGCCTGAACCGGCGACTTGGTCAGGAACGGAGGAGGAGCAGGCACGACCCACGGTCGCAGCGGCTGTGGCCGCTGTCACCCGCAGTGGGAGTGCTGGAAGCCAAGGGGCCTCCCGGAGGTCCGATAGCTCTTCCTCTTCTGACCAAGTGGCAGCCGAGTCAGGCGGAGGCCAGGACACAGGTCCCGGGGTACTGACCGAAGATGTGACAGTCTCGTCGATTCTGGCCACATCTAGTCAGGGGTTTCAGGCAGCGTTAGAAGCTGACGACAGCCTGAAAGCTCTTAAGGAGCAGGCGGCACAGCCTCCCTCGGACTCGGACCCGGAGCGAGTGGTCTGGGACCAAGGACGGCTGTACCGGGCCACGGTCCAGCAGGGTTCACCGGAGGCGTGGCCCAGGGACCGACAGTTGGTGGTACCCTATCCGTTCCGGACGGAGTTGTTGCGGATCGCACATGAGATTCCGATGGCCGGACACCTAGGGATCGCTAAGACCAAGGCCAGGTTAAACCAGCATTTCTACTGGCCAAAAATGGGGGCCGATGTGGCTGCCTACTGCCGTTCGTGTGAAACCTGTCAGAGAGTGGGGAAGGCGGGGCCACGCCCCAAAGCCCCACTGGTATCTCTGCCCATCATCGATGAGCCTTTCAGGAGGGTGGCTGTGGATCTGGTCGGCCCACTGGCCATCCCCAGCAGCTCCGGGAAACGCTTCATACTGACGGTAGTGGACTATGCCACCCGGTACCCAGAAGCAGTGGCCTTGTCGTCCATTCGGGCTGACAAGGTGGCCACCGCATTGCTGGAGATTTTCTCCCGAGTGGGTTTTCCCCAGGAAATGCTCACTGACCGGGGGACCCAATTCATGTCCCAGCTGATGGAGGCCCTCTGTAAGCAAGTCCAGGTGCGACATCTGGTGGCCAGCCCGTACCATCCACAGACTAATGGCCTGTGCGAGCGGTTCAATGGCATCTTAAAGCAGATGCTTAAGATGTTGGTCGACTCCCATGGGCGTGACTGGGAGCGGTATCTCCCACACCTGTTATTTGCTTACCGGGAGGTTCCACAGGCCTCAACAGGATTCTCACCGTTTGAGCTCCTGTACGGGCGACGTGTGCGGGGCCCCCTGGCTCTGGTGAAAGAGGCTTGGGAAGGGGATTTGGCCACCCCTGGAGTGTCGGTTATCGAGTATGTCATGCGCTTCCGGGACAAAATGCAGGCCTTGACGCAACTGGTACACGACAATATGGCTCAAGCCCAGGCCGATCAGAAGCGTTGGTACGACCAGAACGCTTGTGAGAGGACCTACCAAGTGGGTCAAAAGGTGTGGGTACTGGTCCCCGTACCACAGGACAAGCTTCAGGCAGCCTGGGAAGGCCCATACCTCGTGTACCAGCAGCTCAACCCTGTGACGTACCTGGTCACCCTGGACCCTGCCCGTGGAAGGCGGAAGCCCTTCCATGTGAACATGATGAAGGCACATCATGAGCGGGAGGCATGTGCGCTCCCCGTGTGCAACCTGCCCGAGGAGGGAGAAGCGGAAACCCTCTTGGATATGCTAGCCCAGGTTAGGGCAGGCGGATCCATGGAGGATGTGGAGGTTGGCCACCAGCTCTTGGAGGACCAACGGTCCCAGCTGTGGGCCACCCTCCTCCCCTTCCGGGGGTTGTTTACCAACCAGCCCGGAAGGACTGACTTGGCTGTCCATCACGTGGACACTGGGGATCATCCCCCGATCCGGCGTTCAGCATATCGGGTCTCCCTGGAGGTGCAGCAACACATGCGCCAGGAGATTGACGAGATGCTGAAGCTGGGGGTGATCCAGGCATCCAACAGCGCTTGGGCCTCGCCTGTAGTCCTCGTCCCTAAGAAGGACCGAACCACTCGGTTCTGCGTGGACTACAGGGGGCTCAATGCTGTCACGGTCGCCGATGCGTACCCAATGCCACGCATCGATGACCTGCTCGATCAGTTGGCCGGGGCTCAGTACCTGACCATCATGGACCTGAGCCGGGGATATTGGCAGATCCCCCTGACTCGCAAGGCCAGGGAACGCTCTGCCTTTATTACCCCATTTGGACTATACGAGTCCACGGTGATGCCATTCGGGATGAGGAATGCCCCTGCCACTTTCCAGCGGATGGTCAACACCCTGCTCAAGGGACTTGAAGGGTACGCGGCCGCGTACCTGGATGACATTGCCGTCTTCAGTCCCACCTGGGAGGACCACCTAGAGCATCTAGCACAGGTGCTCAGGCGGATCCACCGGGCAGGTTTGACCATCAAGCCGGGAAAGTGTCAGCTGGCCATGAGCGAGGTCCAGTACCTCGGTCACCGGGTAGGCGGGAGAACACTGAAGCCCGAGCCTGAGAAAGTGGAGGCCATCGCATCCTGGCCCACCCCCAGGACCAAGAAGCAGGTGATGTCCTTCTTGGGGACCGCCGGGTACTATAGGAGGTTTGTTCCACGCTATAGTAGCCTGGCAAAGCCCTTGACGGACCTCACCAAGAAGAAGCTGCCCTCTGCGGTCGATTGGACAATGGACTGCGAGACAGCCTTCCAGGCCCTAAAGGACGCCCTGTCCAGCCCGCCCGTGCTACAGGCAGCCGACTTCACGCGGCCGTTTGTAGTACAGACCGACGCCAGTGACTTCGGCCTCGGTGCGGTGCTCAGCCAGGTGGACTCTGCGAGCCAAGAGCACCCAGTCTTGTACCTGAGCAGGAAGCTGTTACCAAGGGAAGTGGCCTATTCCACGATGGAGAAGGAGTGCCTGGCCATAGTGTGGGCCCTGCAGCGTCTGCAACCCTATCTATACGGGCGCCACTTCATCGTGGAGACGGACCACAATCCCCTCAGCTGGTTGCACACCGTCTCTGGGACGAATGGGCGATTGTTGCGATGGAGCCTTGCGCTCCAGCAATACAACTTCACCATTCGCCACAAAAGGGGCCGTGACCACGGTAACGCAGACGGGCTGTCCCGACAAGGAGAGGTCGCGGACGGGCGCACGGGGGAACACCGGAGTGTGCTGCCCCCTAGCGCCCTCAAAAGGGGGGAGGTGTGAGGCAAATCCCGGGATATGAAGATGAATTATGACTTCCAGTCATAATCGCTCATCACTCCCTGGCAGTGCCCCCCTCCCTTCTTGTTCTCAATGTCCAGCATCTGTGAAGGTGTTACACCTCCATGGCCATCTCCTGTGATATGGAGATGAGATGATGTGGGAACAATGGACACAGGATGACTCCCTGCCGTGACCCTGTGGTAGGAGCTGCTATCTCATTAGCAAGCTTGGAAGTATCCAGACAGAACGACTCCAGTAAAAAATGGTTCATATCTCGCAAGCCATATTTCCGATAAATATGGCAACCATAAAAATGGTGTCTCCGCATGCGGACGATGCTGGCACACCCTTTTTTATGGGAGCGGGAGCTTGGGAAATACCCCAGGCGTGATATCAGCCAATGTGGAACTAGTAGACAAGTCACGAGTCCTCTCATTCTGTAGCTAAATTCATAGCTGTCACAATGAGAGCGTTGGCGTCCGCCTACGACGCTCCCAGGCCAAGTTATGGCCATATTCCATGTTGTGGATTTTGTCCATAACTCCAGCCAGGGGTGGAGCAGTGCTCCCTCTGAGGTCACTAAGGTAGGAGGGGACCTGGATTTGCCCAGGTTGATAACCCTACTTCGGCCATTTTCCAGTGTTCTTCTGCTCGGGGGCCTGGTTGGGAAAGACCTGTGAGGGAGTTCCTAGAAACCTGGTCTACAGCGCCCCCCTGTGGCCAGACGCACAAGGTAACTGATTGAATTGCATACCTGTTTGTAAACCATGCTTTATCTGTAACTGTACTCTGACATATGTATATTCTGTAGATTCCCTATTGTATATATTGTAGTTTCTAGTGTGCTTTAGGCTGATTAAATTATATAATTAATCTTGGGCTGTTCTGTTATCTCGATCTTGAATCCCACGTCTGTGTGTTCGGCTAATAGTTACCGTGAAGCGGTTGGTGGCAGCGAGTTGTGCCAAGGATTATTGTGGGGAGGCCAGTGAGATTCGGGGAGGTTTTATATATTCCGCCCGCGGAGGTCGGGGGAATATATACCCTACTCTCACCGGGGACCCTTCAATAATCGGCATAAGTAGTATAGCGGCCTCCTTGCTTATTGTCGGGCAATTCCATAATTGGCCTGACTATAAGAGGGGCGCTAGAGAGCGCGTCACGTGCTCTGTCTGTCGGTCGGGAGGTATAAAGGAGGGGTGACCCCCCACTTGTTACCCCCCGATTGTGACGTACTGGTAGCCAGCGCGGGGGATTTCTGAGTGACCCCCCCGGTGGTTTGTGACAACATACTCTGAAGGGCAGAAAAGCATTCATGCCCAAAAAGCCATGAAACATGCAAAGATTAGAGAAGAGCCAGAGACCCTCTTTTCTGATTTTACCTCTAAAGAGGAAGATAAAAGGAAAACCAATTATTTATTTTTCACAGACCAGCCCTTAGCCTGGCACACCGCTCTGTGTAAACAATATAAGCATACATCCAGGAACGGCATTAATAAGGGCCGGCAGATCAGAATTAGAAACCAAAAAGAAGACGAGACCAACTCACTGACCATAAACGTGTACAATAACGGCATAATCATGGTACAAGGGGCTGATGAAAACTTACAGAAATTTGAATACAGCTTTTCTCAAATTAAACTCCAGGCACAAAACTGCAAAGAACAACAAACCCCAGCAGCCACCATCACCTCTACAGAGACCTCCAGAGACAGAACTGCAGCCCCCAACACTTCACACCCTTCACCAGAGACCCTCAGAGACTGTTTATCTCAACTAGAAAGAGACTTTGTACAATTTAAAGAAGAACTTCAAAGAAATCTTGGTGACAGAAATGCAAATGACCAAGTAATGAATGAGATAAGCAAACTGAGATGTGAATATGCAGCAGTGAATATGCATCTGCAGGAAATAAGAGACGAAATGTGTGAACTGCAGCAAGAAAATGCCCGACTGAGACAGGAGATAACAGAGCTGAAGACTCCTGGACACCTGAAACAGGAGGACGCCATAGAAACACAGAGGAGTGAAGACAACATGGCCTCCACTGGCCAGGAGGGAGCTATGGTAACTAACACCAGTACAGACACCATGGCCTCCACTGGCCAGGACACTGAGATACCAAATAGCTCCAACAGTATGAATGCTCCTGAAAATAACATAAGTGAACCACAAACCAGAGATATAGAAAAGAGAAGAGAACTAGCCACCAGCAAAATCTCCAGCACAGAGCCCCAGCTTCACCCACGTACCCCACCCGTGACCTCACAACGTTTTGATACCATCCTAATAATGGACTCAAATGGGAAATACCTGAAAACATGGCGACTATTTCCAGGAAAAAGGGTCAAAAAAATCCACTGTGCAACTATTGAGCAGGTGACAGCAGTCATCAATAACCCACGGTTCACAAGCCCAAATCATATTTTTATACACACAGGAACAAACAATCTGCCAGACCAACACCAACAGATCGCAGGACAACTGACCCAACTAGCAAAGACGGCAAAACTAAAATTCCCAGACAGCAAAATAATTCTATCATCTCTGCTCCCAAGAAATGATGTATCCAGCCAAACTACCCAGAACATCAACACGGACCTGACCACAAGAATCAAGGCTGTGCCCGACGTGATCCTGGCACAACACCCCTCCATAAAACACCAACACCTCTATGACGACAAGCACCTAAACAAACAAGGGGTCAGCCTACTGGCCAAAGAGCTGAATGACATTATACCAAACAGAGACCCCATGCCTGGACTCAACAACAACCAAAATCCCATGGAAAGACCCCCAACAATAAAAAGACAGGAAACCCCAATTTCATCACAGGAGGCCAGAAACAAAGCCCTTCACCCAACATCGGGCCATCAGAGGAGGAGACCACCATGGAGGGGACCATCAGCCCCACACAGAGACATGCAGGGCAGAGATATGGAAGAGATTAGAACCCTGCTCAGCACATTGTGCAGGAAACTAATGTGACTGGATCTAACATACCTATAAACCAGTCGTAAATCCAGAGTGTCTTACACAGCCGCACTCATTACAAGGTATATACACATGAGGTATATATAGAAAAAAAAAATGACCTCATTCACAATCAGCAGCTGGAACATCCAAGGCCTGAGCACCTCGGCCTTTGGATGTAAAACAAATGACCCCGACTTTATTCAAAGACTGAAGAATATAGACATTCAGATCCTCCTGGAAACATGGACCAGAGCTGAAAACGAATCTCTGGTGCCAATCGGATACAGAGAAATCTCTGTCCCTGCCCTTAAAAATAAAAACATCAAACAGGGCCGCTGCTCAGGAGGAATATTGATCTGGTATAAAGAAGAGCTCCACCAGTACATCACACCAGTGAAGAGAGGAGGCAGCCACATATGGATCAGAATCAGCAGCTCCATCCTCACCTCTCAGTCCGATTTCTACCTCTGCACCACCTATATACCACCACCAGAGTCCCCCTACTTCAATCCAGACAGCTTTGAGATCTTACAAGAAGAAGCCACCCATTATCAGGTCCTGGGCAAAGTTCTCATCTTTGGAGACCTCAATGCAAGAACAGGGAGAGAAAAAGACTTTCTGACCACAGATGGAAACATCTACATATTTGGGGCAGAGAATGACAGTCATGACTCAGAACACTCAGAGAGAAACAGCTATGACAGTACAGTCAACAAAAGTGGCAAAAAGCTCCTGAACTTATGTAAAAGTTTAGGTCTTCATATTCTTAATGGACGTACAAAGGGAGACTCACTGGGAAGATACACACTAAACTCCCATGTAGGAAGGAGTGTAGTAGACTACGCCATTACAGATATGGACCCGGCAAATATTAGCGCCTTCATAGTCACCCCACAAACGCACCTGTCAGACCACAGCCAACTTCTCCTGTACATGAAATCTACAGAGAAACCATCCACACAAAAGCCACAGCAGAGCAGCCTCTACAACCGACCTCCATCCTATAAATGGTCCAAGACGTCAGAAATAAAATATAGAGAGGCTCCCAACAGACCGGAATTACAAGAGATGCTCCACAACTTCTACAGCTACAAGTACAAGTCAAACCCAGAAGGAGTGAATCAAGCTGCAAAAGACCTCAACAAAATATTCCACACCATGGCCAAATTGTCCGACCTCAAACAAGTCAACTACAAGAGGCCAAAAGAAAAGCAGATCAATGGTTGGTTTGGCAAAGAGTGTAAAGCCGTTCGAAAGACCCTGAGAACAGCCTCAAACAATAAACACAGAGACCCCAACAACCCAGACCTGAGGGAAGCCTATGACACCATACAAAAGCAGTACAAAACCATCCTCAGGAGGAAGAAGCAGAGCTACATCTCTACCAAACTTAGCCAACTCCAAGACGCCCTCCAAGACAACTCCTTCTGGGAAATATGGAGCCACATGGACACAAAGAGCAAGAAAAAGACTGATACCCATATCCAAAATGGCAACATCTGGCTCCAGTACTTCAGAGACCTCTACAAAGACATCCCAAAAGAAGGACTAAGCCAAGAGCAGGAAAACATAACATCAAAACTAAAGGCAATGGAAGAGAAAATCAAAAACTTCCAAAACCCACTGGACACACCAATTACATTACAGGAAGTTGCAGAGAAAATCACTTCCATAAAGTGTAAAAAATCTAGTGGTCTGGATGGAATCCCCCCAGAGATGTTGAAGTACAGCCCACCAGAAATTCAAGCTGCAATGGTTAAACTGTTCAACATTGTGCTGAGTGCTGGCTACTTCCCTCGTACCTGGAACCAAGGACTCATTACACCGATCCACAAGAGTGGGGACAGGTATGACCCTGCCAACTACAGAGGCATATGTGTCAGCAGTATCTTGGGAAAACTGTTCAACAGCATCCTAAACAAAAGGATCATCAGTTTCCTTACCGAGCACAATGTCCTGAGCAAAAGCCAAGCAGGGTTCGTGCCAAACCACCGCACCACGGACCACATCTACACCCTGCACAGTCTCATTCAGAGCCACGTCCACAATACAAAGCATGGGAAGATATACGCCTGCTTTGTAGACTTTAAAAAGGCCTTTGACTTAGTGTGGCACCCGGGCTTGTTCTTAAAAATGCTGGAAAGCGGAATAGGAGGAAAGACCTACGATGTCATCAAAAGCTCCTACACCGAGAACCTCTGCAGTGTGAGTGTGAACGGCAGGAGAATGGCTTATTTCCAGCAAAGCCGAGGAGTCAGACAGGGCTGCAGCCTAAGTCCAACGCTCTTCAATATTTACATCAATGAGCTGGCTGCTGCTCTGGAATCTTCACCTGCTCCAGGTCTCACACTCCATGACGCCCAGGTGAAATTCTTGCTCTATGCAGATGACCTACTGCTGGTGTCACCAACCGAGAAAGGTCTCCAAGACAACCTACAAATTTTGGAGAAATTCAGCTCCACATGGGCACTACCGATCAATCTAAAGAAAACCAACATCATGGTGTTCCAGAAGAGAAAAAGAAGATTTGACCAGCATCCTTCATTTGTCGTAAACGGCTGCACTCTAACAGGAACAGACAAATACACCTACTTGGGCCTGGAAATTCACCAGTCAGGGAGCTTTAAACAAGCCATAGAGACCCTGAAAAACAAGGCCTGCAAAACCTTTTATGCCATCCGAAGGAAATTGTATCATCTGAAGCCACCAGTGAGGGTCTGGCTAAAAATCTTCGATTCCATCATTGCTCCAATCCTCCTGTACGGCAGCGAAGTCTGGGGCCCTCACACTTACCCAGATTGGTCAAGGTGGGATTCCAGCCCAACAGAAATATTCCACCTGGAATTCTGTAAGCACCTTCTCCAGGTCCATCGAAGCACCTCCAACAGCGCCTGTCGAGCTGAGCTGGGCAGATTCCCTCTACACCTAGCAGCTCTGAAGAGGTCACTATCATTTCAGGCTCACCTACAGAGCAGCAATCCAAGCTCCCATCACCACAAAGCTCTGATACATATACGTGGGCCAGATGAACCAGGACCCCGGGCACAGCTCTCCCAAACCCAACTGGACAAAATAACCAATCACAGCAGCCTGACAAGAACCAGAATCAGGAAGATGGTAGACGAGGGCCAGGAGAGGTACATCAGTGACTGGAGGACCGACATCAACACCTCACAGAAACTGACCACGTACCAGAGACTACAGAGAGACTACAGAATGGCCCCGTATCTGGAGAAAATCCCGGACCCCAGAGACCGCAGGACCCTGAGCCGATATAGACTCAGTGCCCACAGTCTAGCCATCGAATCCGGTCGACACAAGCAGAGCTACAAGCCAAGGGAGGACAGACTGTGCCAACACTGTGACCTGGAGGCCCTGGAGGATGAAACCCACTTCCTGCTACACTGCACCAAGTACTCAGCAGTGAGGGACACTCACTTCAGGAGACTCTCCCATCTCTTCCCGGATTTCAGCTCCATGAAGGAGGAAGAGAAAATATATATCCTGCTGGGGGAAGAAGAGAGCGCAGTGGAGATAGCAGCGCGGTATGTGAGCGAATGTCATAGACTTCGAGAAAGAGAACTATGATAAGCCATGGACTTCCATAGCCCCCCATCCCAGATGTGGCCCCCCAATCCCCACCCTGGATATGTCCCATCCACCGTTACCACAGTCCCCACCGTGGATATGCCCCATCATAAGCCATGGACTTCCATAGCCCCCATCCTAGAAGTGCCCCCACAGTCCCCACCCTGGATGTGCCCCATCCATCCTTCCTACAGCCCCCACCCCCCATCCCCACAGCCCCAGCCCCTAATGTACACTTGCTTTGGCAAAACTAATTTGTATTTGGTCCTGCCAATAAAGGTTATTTGATTTGATTTGATTTGATTTGATAGATAGATAGAGGGATAGATAGATAGATAGGTAGAGGGATAGATAGATAGATAGATAGATAGATAGATAGATAGATAGATAGAGGGATAGATAGATAGATAGAGGGATAGATAGATAGATAGATAGATAGATAGATAGATAGATAGATAGATAGATAGATAGATAGATGGATAGATAGATAGATAGATAGATAGATAGATAGATAGATAGATAGATAGATAGATAGATAGATAGATAGATGGATGGATGGATGGATAGATAGATAGATAGAGGGATAGATAGATAGATAGATAGATAGCTAGATAGATAGATAGATAGATAGAGGGATAGATAGATATAAAGATAGATAGATAGAGGGATAGATATATAGAGGGATAGATAGATACATGGATAGATAGATAGATGGAGAGATAGATAGATGGATAGATAGATAGATAGATAGATAGATCCCGCCCACCATTCCTAGGAGTAAGCAGCATCGAAGATGAGCTCCTGAGTTTTTCATCATTTATACCTTGTAATGAGCAAACAGTAAGACAAAACCTGGAAAAATTGGACTCCGTGGAAGAGGAAAGTGAGCTGGACTGAGCTGGACTAAAGATTTTTATGAAAAAAGAGGAAATAGAGGATTTAAAGGACATAAGAAAAAACCTGTTGAAGGACAGATCACATACAACAGGAGGACTCCAGACTGACTCCCAGAGATCTGCACATCCAAAAGGTAGGACCATCCTCCATCCATACCACAACCTACAGACAGTGCTGTAATTACATCTCTGATAAATAAGGATTACTATAAAAATGGAAGATATAAATGTAATACAAGTAACTGGGCAGAGAGCAGAGCCGGAGACACGGGACACCAGGGGGTCACAAACTCTGGAATTCACATACTCTGAAGGGCAGAAAAGCATTCATGCGCAAAAAGCCATAAAACATGCAAAGATTAGAGAAGATCCAGAGACCCTCTTTACTGATTTTACCTCTAAAGAGAAAGATAAAAGAAAAACCAATTTAATATTTTTCACAGACCAACCCTTAGCCTGGCACACCGCTCTGTGCAAACAATATAAGCATACATACAAGAACGGCATTAATAGGGGCCGGCAGATCAGAACTAGAAACCAAAAAGAAGACGAGACCAACTCACTGACCATAAACGTGTATAATAATGGCACAATCATGGTACAAGGGACTGAGGAAAACTTACAGAAATTTAAAGACCGCTTTTCTCAAATTAAACTCCAGGCACAAAATTGCAAAGAACAACAAACCCCAGCAGCCACCATCACCTCTACAGAGACCTCCAGAGACAGAACTGCAGCCCCCAACACTTCACACCCCTCACCCGAGACCCTCAGAGACTGTTTATCTCAACTAGAAAGAGACTTTATACAATTTAAAGAAGAACTTCAAAGAAACCTTGGTGACAGAAATGCAAATGACCAAGTAATGAAAGAGATAAACAAACTGAGATGTGAATACAGGGTGGCCCTGCAGGAAATAAGAAGCAAAATGTGTGAACTGCAGCAAGAAAATGCCCGACTGAGACTGGAGATAACAGAGCTGAAGACTCCTGGACGCCTGAAACAGGAGGACGCCACAGAAACACAGAGGAGTGAAGACAACATGGCCCCCACTGGCCAGGAGGGAGCTATGGTAACTAACACCAGTACAGACACCATGGCCTCCACTGGCCAGGACACTGAGATACCAAATAACTCCAACAATATGAATGCTCCTGAAAATAACATAAGTGAACTACAAACCAGAAAAACAGAAAAGAGAAGAGAACCAGCCACCAGCAAAATCTCCAGCACAGACCCCCAGCTTCACCCACGTACCCCACCCGTGACCTCACAAAGTTTTGATACCATCCTAATAATGGACTCAAATGGGAAATACCTGAATACACTGCGACTATTCCCAGGCAAAAGGGTCAAACAAATCCGCTGTGCAACTATTGAGCAGGTGACAGCCGTCATCAATACCCCACGGTTTACAAGCCCAAATCATATTTTTATACACACAGGAACAAACAATCTGCCAGACCAACACCAGCAGATCGCAGGACAACTGACCCAACTAGCAAAGACGGCAAAACTAAAATTCCCGGACAGCAAAATAATTCTATCATCTCTGCTCCCAAGAAATGATGTATCAAGCCAAACTATCCAGAACATCAACACGGACCTGACCACCAGAATCAAGGCTGTGCCCGACGTGATCCTGGCACAACACCCCTCTATAAATCACCAACACCTCTATGACTACAAGCACCTAAACAAACAAGGGGTCAGCCTACTGGCCAAAGAGCTGAAGGACATTATACTAAACAGAGACCCCATGCCTGGACTCAACAACAACAACAAACCCATGGAAAGACCCCCAACAATAAAAAGACAGGAAACCCCAATTTCATCACAGGAGGCCAGAAACAAAGCCCTTCACCCAACATCGGGCCATCAGAGGAGGAGACCACCATGGAGGGGACCATCAGCCCCACACAGAGACATGCAGGGCAGAGATATGGAAGAGATTAGAACCCTGCTCAGCACATTGTGCAGGAAACTAACACACCTATAAACCAGTCGTAAATCCAGAGTGTCTTACACAGCCGCACTCATTACAAGGTATATACACATGAGGTATAATAGAAAAAAAAAAAAATGACCTCATTCACAATCAGCAGCTGGAACATCCAAGGCCTGAGCACCTCGGCCTTTGGATGTAAAACAAATGACCCCGACTTTATTCAAAGACTGAAAAATATAGACATTCAGATCCTCCTGGAAACATGGACCAGAGCTGAAAACGAATCTCCGGTGCCAATCGGATACAGGGAAATCTCTGTCCCTGCCCTTAAAAATAAAAACACCAAACAGGGCCGCTGCTCAGGAGGAATACTGATCTGGTATAAAGAAGAGCTCCACCAGTACATCACACCAGTGAAGAGAGGAGGCAGCCACATATGGATCAGAATCAGCAGCTCCATCCTCACCTCTCAGTCCGATGTCTACCTCTGCACCACCTATATACCACCGCCAGAGTCCCCCTACTTCAATCCAGACAGCTTTGAGATCTTACAAGAAGAAGCCACCCATTATCAGGTCCTGGGCAAAGTTCTCATCTTTGGAGACCTCAATGCAAGAACAGGGAGAGAAAAAGACTTTCTGACCACAGATGGAAACATCTACATATTTGGGGCAGAGAATGACAGTCACGACTCAGAACACTCAGAGAGAAACAGCTATGACAGTACAGTCAACAAAAGTGGCAAAAAGCTCCTGAACTTATGTAAAAGTTTAGGTCTTCATATTCTTAATGGACGTACAAAGGGAGACTCACTGGGAAGATACACACTAAACTCCCATGTAGGAAGGAGTGTAGTAGACTACGCCATTACAGATATGGACCCGGCAAATATTAGCGCCTTCATAGTCACCCCACAAACGCACCTGTCAGACCACAGCCAACTTCTCCTGTACATAAAATCTACAGAGAAACCATCCACACAAAAGCCACAGCAGAGCAGCCTCTACAAGCGACCTCCATCCTATAAATGGTCCAAGACGTCAGAAATAAAATATAAAGAGGCTCCCAACAGACCGGAATTACAGGAGATGCTCCACAACTTCTACAGCTACAAGTATAAGTCAAACCCAGAAGGAGTGAATCAAGCTGCAAAAGACCTCAACAAAATATTCCACACCATGGCCAAATTGTCCGACCTCAAACAAGTCAACTACAAGAGGCCAAAAGAAAAGCAGATCAATGGTTGGTTTGACAAAGAGTGTAAAGCCGTTCGAAAGACCCTGAGAACAGCCTCAAACAATAAACACAGAGACCCCAACAACCCAGACCTGAGGGAAGCCTATGACACCATACAAAAGCAGTACAAAACCATCCTCAGGAGGAAGAAGCAGAGCTACATCTCTACCAAACTTAGCCAACTCCAAGACGCCCTCCAAGACAACTCCTTCTGGGAAATATGGAACCACATGGACACAAAGAGCAAGAAAAAGAATGACACCCATATCCAAAATGGCAACATCTGGCTCCAGTACTTCAGAGACCTCTACAAAGACATCCTAAAAGAAGGACTAAGCCAAGAGCAGGAAAACATAACATCAAAACTAAAGGCAATGGAAGAGAAAATCAAAAACTTCCAAAACCCACTGGACACACCAATTACATTACAGGAAGTTGCAGAGAAAATCACTTCCATAAAGTGTAAAAAATCTAGTGGTCTGGATGGAATCCCCCCAGAGATGTTGAAGTACAGCCCACCAGAAATTCAAGCTGCAATGGTTAAACTGTTCAACATTGTGCTGAGTGCTGGTTACTTCCCTCGTACCTGGAACCAAGGACTCATTACACCGATCCACAAGAGTGGGGACAGGTATGACCCTGCCAACTACAGAGGCATATGTGTCAGCAGTAACTTGGGAAAACTGTTCAACAGCATCCTAAACAAAAGGATCATCAGTTTCCTTACCGAGCACAATGTCTTGAGCAAAAGCCAAGCAGGGTTCGTGCCAAACCACCGCACCACGGACCACATCTACACCCTGCACAGTCTCATTCAGAGCCACGTCCACAATACAAAGCATGGGAAGATATACGCCTGCTTTGTAGACTTTAAAAAGGCCTTTGACTCAGTGTGGCACCCGGGCTTGTTCTTAAAAATGCTGGAAAGCGGAATAGGAGGAAAGACCTATGATGTCATCAAAAGCTCCTACACCGAGAACCTCTGCAGCGTGAGTGTGAACGGTAGAAGAACAGCTTATTTCCAGCAGAGCCGAGGAGTCAGACAGGGCTGCAGCCTAAGTCCAACGCTCTTCAATATTTACATCAATGAGCTGGCTACTGCTCTAGAATCTTCACCTGCTCCAGGTCTCACACTCCATGATGCCCAGGTGAAATTCTTGCTCTATGCAGATGACCTACTGCTGGTGTCACCAACCGAGAAAGGTCTCCAAGACAACCTACAAATCTTGGAGAAATTCAGCTCCACATGGGCACTACCGATCAATCTAAAGAAAACCAACATCATGGTGTTCCAGAAGAGAAAAAGAAGATTTGACCAGCATCCTTCATTTGTCCTAAACGGCTACACTCTAACAGGAACAGACAAATACACCTACTTGGGCCTGGAAATTCACCAGTCAGGGAGCTTCAAACAAGCCATAGAGACCCTGAAAAACAAGGCCTGCAAAACCTTTTATGCCATCCGAAGGACATTGTATCATCTGAAGCCACCAGTGAGGGTCTGGCTAAAAATCTTCGATTCCATCATTGCCCCAATCCTCCTGTACGGCAGCGAAGTCTGGGGCCCTCACACTTACCCAGATTGGTCAAGGTGGGATTCCAGCCCAACAGAAATATTCCACCTGGAATTCTGTAAGCACCTTCTCCAGGTCCATCGAAGCACCTCCAACAGTGCCTGTCGAGCTGAGCTGGGCAGATTCCCTCTACACCTAGCAGCTCTGAAGAGGTCACTATCATTTCAGGCTCACCTACAGAGTAGCAATCCAAACTCCCATCACCACAAAGCTCTGATATATATACGTGGGCCAGATGAACCAGGACCCCGGGCACAGCCCTCCCAAACCCAACTGGACAAAATAACCAATCACAGCAGCCTGACAAGAACCAGAATCAGGAAGATGGTAGACGAGGGCCAGGAGAGGTATGTCAGTGACT